>NC_133432.1:43109989-43137489 GCF_011762505.2 Arvicanthis niloticus
ATGTTATAGCAACAATATGGTGGGCATGGAACAAAATGGCTCTAGCTATGCTGGGGGAGGTCAGACTACCACAATACTAATAATGATAATGATAATGATAGCAATATGAACTCTACTAATAATAATAAATTTAAAAACTCACTGGAAACTGGGTATAAAACTTTTGAGGCACAAATGGCACAAAGAGTTCTTGAAGAAAAGCAGAGAAGCGGTGTGCGCACCCAGAGAAATGTGCACATGGCTCACAATCCTCCCCCAACTCTTCCATCTTCAGTGGACATCCACAAAGCCAGGCTTCTATCCCACCCACAAATGAATAAGGTCTTGCTTCTTCTACATGGTCCCCAAGATTCTTTATTATACTACATTATAATACACTAGACTACACTATTCTCTCTCTCTCTCTCTCTCTCTCTCTCTCTCTCTCTCTCTCTCTCTCTCTCTCTCATGTGTGTTTGTGCACATGTACACACAAGTGTGTGTGTGTACTCCATGACACATTCCCCCACCTGGTGTGACCCAGGGATCAAACTCAGGCTGCCAGGCTCGGCAAGCATTTTTACTTTCTCACCAGCTGGGTCCCAAGGTATCTTTCCCCATGTCCTTCAACTGAGAAGTATTGGAGGGCCTATGGGAGTAGTCTGTGTCCTGGAGTAATGACAGAACTGAGTTCAAATCCTGACTGTCCCACTAGTTCTGGCTCCTAGAACTCTCTCTGCAAGTCTGGTTTCTTGAGACTGAAAAACAGGATAAAAACTAGTGTCTGCCTCAAAGGCATTTCTTTTAATATTAACATCTTTAAAACCTATACAATATAGTATATATTTTGTTTGTTTGTTTGTTTGTTTGTTTGTTTGAGACAGAGTATCTCTATTATGTAGTTCTGGCTATTCCGGAACTTGCTTTATAGACTAAGCTGGCCATGAACTCCCAGAGATCCACCTGCCTGCCTCTGCTTCATGAGTACTGGGATTAAAGTCATGCACCACCTCAACCAGCTCAATATATTATACTTTGGCATATTGCTAGTTCTGTTTGCTAGGCAGGGCTGACTCAGCAGTCAGAGAGAAGCAAAGAGGGAATTTTCAGACTTAGCTAATCTGAGCTGTGGAGGAGGCACAGGCACACCCGGGCCCAAAGTGCCAGCCAAGATCAGCAGGGCCCTCAGCCTTTCCAGTCCACTTCCGATCCTTTATGTGCATTAACTCAATCCCTTCCTGATGCTATAGAAGTGAGGGGGACCTTAGTTGCTGTATACAATAAGGCAATGACCCCTCCAAGGTATGGCTGAGGAGAAGTATTGTAGATATGGAGGAGAGTCATCAAGAAGAGTCCAGAACAGAGAAAGCGGTATAGACTGAACATGCCATCAGAGTGGCCTTGGCCATGTGGTGGAGGAGGAGATCCATGGAGAAGGACCAAGGTGGCCGAACAGGGTTATGTAAGAATGAGAAGTGGGGAAGGGAAGCCCATGGGCTGGAGATGTTTTGGGTAGGGGGCGGGGGTGAGAAGAGCCATCATGGACTCTGTAAGAGGTCTCTGTGAGAGCCGGGAGGGCAGCATCCCTTTGACATGCTAATAGGTGCCACCGTAACCATTGGTCCTGAGTTTCTTTTGGACCTGACAGTTTCCCAATGCCTTCTTGACAGCTATGATCCAAATGTTAGATAAATGTTCCTACCTGCCTCTAACAGAAAAAGACCTGGGGTTGGGAGTGGTGGTGGTGGTGGAAGAACTCCAGGGGGCCAGGCTTTCCCATCTTCTCTTTCCTTGTGCCTCATAGAGGCCAGAGGGATGGAAAGGCCTTATTGTCGAGGTATATATTACATGCTGTATTAGTTTTCCATCACCCTAACAAAATACTTGAAGCAATCTACTTACAAAGAGAAAAGGTTTGTTTCTTTTGGCTCATGGGTTTAAAGCATCTAGTTCTGATCAGGTGGCCCACTGCTGTGGACTCTAGTTAGAATTCAGTGTGGCAGTGGCAGAAATCATGTCATGGCCAGGCGTCAACCATGGCATGGGTCTTATTGATCAAGGAGACTCCCTCCAAGGCCCCACCTTTAATACCTAAGGTCTCTCACAAGACCCTTCTTCCTAAAAAACCACAGCACCTTCTAGAAGCTCCAGCCTGGGGTCAAGCCTTTAATACATAGGCCTTTGGTGAATCTTCAATATGCAAACAACTTGACTGGAATTGAAATCACTGCAGAAACACACACACACACCTGGTGTGTCTATGAGGGTGTTTCCAGAAAGGTGTAAATAGAGAAGATCCAGTCTGAATATGGAAAGATCCATCTCAGTGGGGATCCTGGGACCACTCAAAGGATAAAGTGAGCTGTGCCCCAGTAGCCATCTCTCTCTGCCTCCTGGCTCAGGATGCGATGTGGGCAGGTGCCTCACCCTCCTGTTGCCAGGCCTTCCCACCATGAGGGACTACATCCTTAAAAGCTGTCACAGTAAACCCCTCCTTCCCTAAGCTGTTTCTGTCACAGCAAGGAGACAACACTGATCAGTTGAGCCATCCTCAGATGTCTCCAGATCTGTGGTCTTAAGTAACCAGCAAGTTGGGTGTTGTATGCACTCCTGCACTCCCGGGTTGGGGGTTGGGGGGTGGGAGTGGGGCTCTCAGAACTGGGTGCTGAGGTGCTCAGGACCAGCATAACGCCCACGATTATACAGTACCACCTATGGAGAAAGGCACAGTGAGAACACACAGTGAGATGGCGGTTCCTCCTGGGTTCTGTGGAGGAGTAGCTCTGCTTCCTGCCGTAAAGCACTTCATAGATGGAAGAGCTGGTGTCGTAGATGAAGATTATAGAGGACACGTTGGTGTTGTACTGTTCAATTTGGGGAAAGAAAAGTTTGTAGTTAAAACAAACAAACAAACAAACAAACAAACAAACATAAAACGTGATGGAATTGCACAGCTCATTTGTGAACGGAAACTTCATCCAGACATAGAAGAAGTTAAAACACCGGATGATTTTGAAAGGGGTTCGGGAGGTTTCGGTTCCCATAGGAATTAAAAATGTGCTTAAAGTACTTTCATAAACAGGAGCTTTAATTCTGATAGTATTTCCCGTTTCTGGGCGCAGGAGGAGAGACCTGTTCCGGTCACCTTGGAACCACTCTGTCACTCTGTTCTCTACAATCACCCATAAGTCTGCATTGTCAGGGTGAGATTGACATGACTTTGTGAAACCAAGTGTACAATTAGAATTTTAATATTATATCACTTATATTTTTCCAGCAACTGGTTTGCTCTAAATGCTTTATACGTTGTAAGTATTTAAATTATTTCAATAAAATTGAAATCTTTTGCAGAAAAGAGAGAGAGAGAGAGAGAGAGAGAGAGAGAGAGAGAGAGAGAGGCTGGGTGATTGGCTATTGTAGTTTGTGTCTCTTGTCTTCTGTTGTAATTCCTGTAAGGCAGGATGTGCTTTCTCACAGAACCAGGAAAAACACCTTGTGAAGGAAGATGGCTCAGCGATTAAGAGCACTGACTGCTCTTCCTGAGTTCAATTCCCAGCAACCACACACTGGCTCACAACCATCTGTAATGGGATCTGATACCCTCCTCTGGTGTGTCTGTTTGTGTGTGTGCATGCACACACACACCCATGTACCTGCATACCTGTGTGTGTGTGCACATGTCTTTGTGTGTGCATGCACACATGCGTGTGTGTCCAGAGCATGAATGTGGAAGTCAGAGGACACCTTGAGGGGGTTCTCTTGTTCTACTACGAGGGATCTGGAGATTGAATTTAGGCTCTGAGGCTTGGTGACAGGTGTCTTTACCCACTGAGCCATCTCACTGGCTTAATTTTTTTGCACTTTTATTAACAAAATGAATAACTCTATTGTCAAATCTAGGTTCAACTGGCTATTTTGTTTTTTAATCTTTTGTTTGTTTGTTTATTTGTTTGTTTTTCTAGACAGGGTTTCTCTGTGTAATCCTGGCTCCCGTGAAACTCGCTCTGTAGACCAGTCTGGTCTCAAACCCACAGAGATCAGCCTGCCTCTGCCTCCTGAGTGCTGGAACTAAATGTATGTGCCACCACTGCCCATCTCAACTGGCTACTTTTTAAGTAGAGTATCGAGGCTTCCCCCAAAGAATGTAAAGTTCTTAGCGGGTGTGGTAGATTGAGTGTTTGCATAAAAGCTATATCTCCTCTAAAGATATTAGATGGAAGATTTTTAGCTTAAGATATTTGAAAATAGAAATTTTAATGTTTTCCATTTTAATTTGTAAAATCAACTTTATTTACATTTTTTAACTTTATATGTGTTTGTCTGCCTGCATATATATAAGTTCACTATGTGTGCGCAGTGCCCACAGAGTCAAGGAGTGGGCACCAGATCTTCTAGGAACTGGAGTTACAGATGAAGCCGACACATGGGCACTGGGAAGTGAACCTAAGTCCTCAGAGAGAGCAGCCACTGTTCTTAACTGCTGGTGAAGACAGAACCTAAAGCTAGGAGAACATAGTAGAAACTGTTAAAAAAAAAAAAAAAATTGCTCAGGGGCCTGGAGAGAAGCCTCAGTGGTTAGAACACTGACTGCTCTTGTAAAGGACACAGATTTGATTCCCAGCACCCGTATGGAGGCTTATAGACATCTGTAACTCCAGTTCCAAGGGATCAACGCCTTCTTCTGGCCTCGGAGAGCATTACACATACACATGGTACACATACAGGGAAAACATTTGTGGTGGTTTGAGTATGCTTGACCCAGGGAGTGACACTATTTGGAGGTATAACCTTGTTGGAATAGGTGTGTCCTTGTTGGAGGAAGTGAATCACTGTGGGCATGGGCTTTAAGACCCTCATCCTAGCTGCCTGGAAGCCGGTCTTCTCCTGTTTGCCTTCCGAACAAGATGAAGACCCTTCAGCTTCTTCAGCACCATGCCTGCCTGGATGCTGCCACGCTCTCGCCTTGATGATAATGAACCGAACCTCTGAACCTGTAAACCAGCCCCAAGTAAATGTTGTCCTTATAAGAGTTGCATTGGTCATGGTGTCTGCTCACAGCAGTAAAACCCTAACTAAGATAACGTTTATACACGTAAAATTAAACTAAATTAAATTAATTTGGAAAATGCTCATCTAAACACTCTATTTTCAGGTAGCATTTCTACAGCTTTACACTAAAAATTCTCAATTAATAGTTCTAATGTGTTGAATACCTGAAAAAATCTCGGGGCACAAGACAAGCGCATAACCAATGCCCCTAAAATCCATAGAGTTTTTGCAAATGAATAAGACCAAGGCAAATATGGTAAATGAAATTTTAAGATTGAATAGAAAATAGATAAAAGGAATAATATAAATTGTCATTCAGCATAATGGAAAACATTAACTCTGTTTTTAAAAAAAAAATGTTTTTAAGTATGTGTCTGTGTGTGGTTATGTGCGCAGGAATGCACATTCCTTCAGCGGCCAAAAGAAGGTGCTGAATTCACCCAAGCTGGAGGTACAGGCGTGGGTGCTGGGAACTAAACTCCGACCTCTTCTAACCACTGAGTCATCTCCTCATTTTCTCAAACTCCTCATCTCCTCAGTTCCTCAGTTCTCAAACTTAATTTTCTTAAAAAAAAAAAAAAAAAAAAAGTTGATTGAGTGCATTGCAAGAAAGCATCTGGCTGGCATAGCTAGACTCTCTGTATATATCGCCTTGACAAATGTTTAATGGATGTTATTTTAGGGTTTAGTATTATTGAAGCTATGTGGAAGTGCTGGTTTATTTCATAAACTGATACAACTTGTCTGTTGATCAATTTGACAACAGGTAACCTTAAAGGCAGCACTTTTATTCTTATACTAAAATTTTGTTCAGAAAGACTTTCATTAAAAGCGTATTTATTTTCATGCATGTGAGTGGGGCCTGCATGTATCTATGTGTACCACGAGTAAGCCTGGTGTGCCTGCAGCCAGGAAAAAGGCATCAGATCTCCTGGATCTAGACTGTTAGATGGCTCTGAGCCGCCACATGGCTCTTGGGAATCAAACCTGAGTTTACTGGGAGGGCATCCATCTCTCAGACCCCGGAGAGCATTTTTGGTAACATGAGAAATAATTTCAGGTAAGCAGGTGAGAAAGGGGTGAGGTTAAAACTTTAGATTTACAGCCGGGTGTGGTGGTGCACACCTTTGACCCCAGCAGGAGGCAGGGACGGATGGATCTTTGTGACTTCAGTGCCACCTTGGAATTACAGAGTAAGTTCCAAGACAGCCAGGGCTACACAAACAAACAAACAAACAAACACAACAAAACAACAACAAAAAACCCCAACCAAACCAAACAAACAAAAATAGGTTTGAGAAATATCAGTGGAGAAATCGAGATAGAAATAATTTCATGATGTTAAAAGAATTATTTTTTAGCCTCCCAAGGGTTTCTCATTCTCTTCTCTAAGTTTTTTTTGGTGCTTCACTAGATGTCACTTCAGAACTAAAAAGCAAAATTTATCATGTTTTCATAGATGGGCCTTAATGTCTAAACCAGATCCTGAGTGTTGACTGGCATCACTCTGTGGCTACCAAGCCCAAGTGTGATTTCTTAGATATCAAAAATTCTCTCTTCCTGGAAGCAGTTTAGAAACTAGTTTATGCAATATTTAATCTCTGTGTACATACCAGATGAGTAATTCATTAATTACACAGGCTTTGGACTTTCCAGGAACACCTGGGGAATCTAGACACCTAGGTAGCTATGATGTTTTCTTTGCATCAAGGTCAAATTTAAACACTTTACTACTGTATATGCAGATACTTTTAAATTGACTACTCAGACTTTAAAGGTTTGAAAGTTGTAGTTTTCTTACCTATGAGGCTAAGGATTTTCCATATTTACCTGTCTACACTTTGATATGGTTCCATGGTACTTTAATGATAGCTATTTATCAAGGACAGATTTCAAGTTATGACTATGGAAAGAATTTCTGACACCCCAGTGTGGTGGTGCAGACCTACAACAGCAGACCTTAGGGGGCTGAGGCCGAAGGACCACAGATTTGAGGCCAGTGTGGCCTTTATAGCAAGGTCCAGTCTTAAAACCAAAACCACTGGCACTACATAACTGGATAAATTATACTCTGGATTGGAGAAGGAAGAGGAGGAAGAGAGGGAGGAGAAGAAAGAAGGGCGGAGGGGAAGTCCAGACACTTCTGAGGGTCTGGAAAACATTTGTTGTCTTATTTTTGTTGATGATGTTATTTTTGTTTGACACAGTTTGGCCTTGACCTATTTACAGAGGAACTTAGGATCTGATCCCCTGCCTCCACTTCCCCAGTGCTAGTGAATGGAGTGTCGCAGTCATGAGCCCCCAAGTCCTGCTTCAGAGAATGGCTTTTAACTGCAGCCTCTTCTCCCAGAGGCTCTTGGGGTTACTCATCTGCATAAGTTACCTTTCTCAGGTACCCCGAGAAACCTACATTAGTGAGATTGCTTGGAGAGGGGTTATGCAACTAAGTTTTGTTTTTTTTTTTTTTTTTTTTTTTGTATTTATTTTAAAATTTGTTTTGTTTTGTTGAGACAGGGTTTCTCTGTGTAGTCCTGGCTGTCCTTGGAAATCTCTCTGTAGACCAGGCTGGCCTTGAACTCAGAGATCCACCTGCCCCTGCCTCCCAAGTGATGGAATTAAAGGCATGTGCCACCACTGCCCAGTAAGTGTTATTTCTTAGTTATTAGGAAATTTTTCTTCCAAATTTGAAGCAAAACATAGCGCCATCTACTCACATTCTCTGGTATTACATGAACAATTTACCAAGTGCTTTCTAGACTCCAGTTGAGTCAAGTCTTCAGGTAGGGAGAAGAGCAGGCCAAGAGCTAACTTTCTGACTAGTGGAATAGACAAACAATACCATGGTTACTTGATGCCTGGCTCCAGGGGAGCACTTGGGAATCACATGTAACATTTGTCTGTTACCCTGGCCCTGGTGGCCCTGTAAGCACTGGGAATCCAGAATCCACACAGGGAGACGGGTTAGGAAGTTAAACAAACTGGCCTCAATATCAAAACATAACCCCCCTTACACATCCCTAAGGATGTCTCACCATTCAACTGTGGGGGACAATTTTGTTTGTATGTGTTGACTGTCCTAAGGCCAATGAGAGATAGCATATCAAATTTTGCATTTTTTTAATAATTTATTTTTATTTTATATGCCTTGGTGTTTTTGCCTGCATGGATGTCCTGTAATGGTGTCACATGTTCTGGAACTGGAGTTACAGGCAGGTGTGAGCCGCCATGTGGGTACTAGGAATTGAACCTGGGTCTTCTAGAAGAGTGCCAGTCCTCAAGCCACCCCTGCAACGTCCAAAATTTTGTATTTCAACTAAAGACTCATAGCTGGGATTCCAAAGACTCACAGTACAAAGTCACTTTACTGGTGGTTATGGGTGAACATCCCAAATGTATGTTTTGGTATCACTCATCACAAACAAACTTAAATTTGTTACTAATCGCTACCCTTTCTTTTTGCCTTTTTTGTTTGTTTGAGATAGGGTCTCACTGTGTAGTCCTGGCTGGCCTGGAACTCAACAGACTGTGTCTACTTCTGCCTCCTAAGCGCTGGGATTAAAGGTGTCCACTACCACACCTGGCTCAGTTTCTACTTTGTCTTGTTCTTGACCATTTTATGAGGTTTCGATGTCCATGTCATGAAATCCAGGACAGCCAGTCATTCACAGTGAGACACAGGAAATTCCAGCCAAAGAGCTGAGTTCCTGGAGTTGTGAACAGGGACATCTGCATTTTGAATCTCCATGCTGCCACCATTTTGTTTCATCCTTCCCACATGTTGGTAATGACTTGTTGAAGCTGTTTGAGATTTTCAGGTGCCTTGAACACTGTCCCTCCAGATTGTACACATTGGACGTCTCTTCCTTTCAGGGTTGTTGAAAGATCTAATGTCCAAGGTGAAACTTGGAGAAGAGCCTACCTCCTGCTCAGTGTCTCAGCTACTCTCTCCATTGTGCTGGAGCGAAGGCTCCAGGAGTCTGGGCACATCCTTCCGCTTGCTGGTACACCGTATTCTGAAGCTTATCTCTGCTGATGGGCACTGGTGCAGCTCATTTTAATCACATGTAGATTTCTGTAGTGTGACTACTTGATTCATTTCCTCCATGCTAAGCATTTGCCTTTACTGTTGTTATTGAACCATTACTCCAGGATGTCCTTCCTATTCTGTGGATCCTCCCTAGTTCCGCTAAGATCTAGGCTGAGAGGTGCTAAGATGGTGCCAGCTTCCATTGCACCTGTTTGTCTAGAGTTCCAGGAACTGGGGGAGTTGCTTAACTTTTCCTGTATCTTAGTTTATGCATCTTGGGTCCCAATAGACCCAAGGAATGAGCAAATTCCTCTCAGCCCATTTGAAGGCAAAAGGCCCTTCCCTTCCAGCACTGATGGGTCTGATAAGAAGTGTGTGGAAATTCTTGGTAGATAATGTATCTTTCTCTCTTCTTTTTAACAGGCTTCTAGGATTGTGTCTTTGATGCCTCTGGGTATGGAATGTCTTTTAGATTTTTTTTTTTTTTTTTGCTTAGCATTTAATGTATATAGGCTATATTTCTTCAGTTGTGAAAATCATGTCATTATGTTGTTTTTGTTTCTTTGTGGTGTTTTGTTTGTTTATTTTGTTTACTGCTTGGGGTTTTTGTTTGTTTGTTTGTTTTTTGTTTTTGAGACAGAATCTCATGGAGCCTAGGCTGTTCTTCAACACCTGATTCTCCCGCCTCTGTCTCTCAAGTTCTAGGGTTACAGGCTTTGCAACCACCGCTGGCTGCATCAGTGTCTCTTTAAATATTTTCCTTCTGTTCTTGCCCTTCCTTTGTTTGAAACTTCTGTTTAGATATTTTTGCTGAAATTCTCAAAATTATTTCTAAATATCCATGTATTTGTCCTTTCTTCTTTCTCTCCCAGACTCTATCCCTCTCTTACTTCCTTCATTATGTAGCCCAGGTTAGCTTTTAATTCTTGATCTCCTGCCTCTGCTTCTCAAGTACGTGATCATAGGTGGGACCCTCCATACTAAATATTTCCATTTCTTCTACCGATTTCACTTCTTCTTCTGTCGTATTTAAAATTTTCGAACAGCTTCTAAAAGGCTCTGCATGAAGTGACTGTCAGTGTAGCAGGGCATGAAGGTGGGGTAGGGCTAGCTGGCATGACCCTCTGCCCTAGCTATGGCTCCACGCCCTACAGAAACTACCCAGTGACGCCACGGGTCCACCGGATCTCAGCGTCTTGGTTGGTTAGTGATGTGTGCTAATGACTCGGCAGGTTTGACATAGTTCCTGTGGAGTAGACTTTGGTCTTCACAGGCCCAAGAAACAGAGCTGTCCTCGCTTCACTACGGAGAACTCAGGACCTCAGAGAAATGAGCCAGCCTGTCCAAAGTCACATAGTAATAAGATGTGGAATCCTAGTCTATAAAGAATTAGAGGCCCAGGGCTGGAGAGATGGCTCAGAAGGAGCACTGACTGCCTTTGCAGAGGACCCAGGTTTGATTCCCAGCACCCATGTGGCAGCTCACAGCCACCAGTTACTCAGTTCCCATTGGCTCTAATGTCCTTTCCTGGCCTTTGTGGGCACTTCATGCATGTGACACACATACATACATGGAGACAAAACACCTATACATATAAACTGTTTAAAAATCTAAAATGTTCTAATGCTTTTTCTTGAAGAAGAAGAAGGAGAAGGAGAAGGAGAAGGAGAAGGAGAAGGAGAAGGAGAAGGAGAAGGAGAAGGAGAAGGAGAAGGAGAAGGAGAAGAAGAAGAAGAAGAAGAAGAAGAAGAAGAAGAAGAAGAAGAAGAAGAAGAAGAAGAAGAAGAAGAATTAGAAGCCAATACGGTTGATGCTTTTTTTTTTCTAATAATTCCTGTTGGAAGTCTCTCCCCATCAGGAATGAGCCCAAGGCTGGTGCTGGAGGAATCAGGTGCCTTTTGTCAGGATTCCACGACTCTTGACTGACAGCCTTCCCAGAGCGGTATATTCTATGAGGGAAATCACTGAGTTCGGGTGTTCGAGGAAGACATTGTAAGAGGAACCTTCTAAGGTTAGCAGTGACCTCAGTCTGACCCTATGACTCTGAGGTCGTGCTCAGCACACAGAGAAAGAAGCACCGTGGAGCAATGGGACCCATCAGAAGAGGGGCAGAAGCATATGGAAGGGGAGAGCTGCAGACATGCTAGTTAGGGATGGAGGGTGAGTTATCAGGACTCCTGGGGGAAAATAAATGGTCCTATAGGATACAAGAATGTGATGGCCAAGCAGAACAAGAGAAGCCGGTTGTAGGGAGAGAGATTTGCCTCCTCACTGGAAAGCTCTAGAGAGTCTGGAAGACCACAGAGTGACTTCAGAATCCCGGTCAAAGATGCTCTTTGGCAACCTATGGAGGAAGTTGTCCACCTGGAGGCAACGACCAGATGGAACATCTGCTAGAAAGCAGCTCAGCCCCAGCAGTTTCAGCGCCCACACCCCGGTCGACACAAAGAACCTGGCTGTATTCAGTGGTCCAGCTTCCTGGTCCAAGCCTGTCAGCTCTCTGGCAGAAGCCTCAGATATTGCGCCTGTGTTAGGCCTGGGAGAAGCCTCCCAGCCCCGAGATCCTCCATGTTGGCTCCCAGCAGTACCCAAGACTGGGGGCTCATGTGTTCCCTCAGGCCACAGTCCTTGTCTTTGGTCTCCGGGACCAAACCTTTACGCCCCTGATCTCCAGTTTTCTCCATTGTGGAGGTCCTCTCTTAGGTCATGCGTTGGAATCAAGCTGACCCAGGGGGACTTAACAAGGTTTGCCTCGACCCTGAGAGCTGGAGGCACAGATGTCTAGCTAGAATGATTGGAGGACGTCTGGCAGGGAGGAAGTCCTGTTAGCAAATAGCACAGTTCTTAGCAATGATTTGTTTTTCTCTTCCATCCACACTCAGTCCCCATCGACTTGGGCCTCCGGCAATGGCTACTTGTCAGGCTGGGGGGGTGGGGGACCAAAACTAACTGAATGCTTTTGTCTTTTAAGAAGAATTAAAACATGTTCAGGGAGTGTCTCCTGACAGCACTCAGTAGGGCCACAGACAGTTACGGTAGCTTTCTCCTAAGACACTGAAAAATCTATCATTTTCTTATGTGGCTTCTAAAACCTGTTTTATAAAGTTTCGCCAGTCCCAGGACACGTTTTGTTCTATTTATTTTGCTAAGTTTTGTTTCCACCTGCTCTGGTAAGTGATTTAATGCCTAGAATGTGCAGGCCCCTCAGTTGGGATTTGCATTTACTTGACACTGGGAAGGATTGATGGCCATGTTGATTTGAGAGTAATGTTATACAGCCTTTCTTTTAAACAGTTTTAAAAATTACTTTTTTTTTTTTAATTAAAAATTTACAGGGCTGGAGAGATGACTCAGTGGTTAAGAACACTGGCTGTTCTTCCAGAGGTCCTGAGTTCAATTCCCAGCACCCACATGGCCTTCTGTAACTCCAGTTTCAGGAGATCTGACACCTTCACATAGACATACATATGGGCAAAACACCATTGTACATAAAATAAAAATAAAGACATCTTTTTTTTAATTAAAATTTTAGCCAGGTGTGGTAGTATACTTTTTTAATCCTACTGCTAAAAATCAGAGGCAGGCAGAGCTCTGTGAGTTTAAGGTCAACTTGGTCTTCATAGCTAGTTCTAAAACAGCCAGGGCTACATAACAAGATTTTATTTCATACCTGTTCCCTAAAAATTAAAAGTTAAAACATTAGTCTGGCAGTGGTGGTGCCTGTTCTTTTTGTGTGTTTGTTTGCTTGCTTGCCTTGAGACAGGGACTTGCTGTATAACCCTGACTTTCCTGGAACTTACTCTGTAGACCAGCTAAGGTGTGTGTCAATACTGCCCAGAGGTAGTTCTCTCTCAGTACCCATAGTTAAGGAAACCTGTTAATCCTGAGGCCTGGATCCTTCCTGAGCAGACTATCTGGTCTGTTGCTGTTTTCTGCTTTTCATGGACAAAATTTTGTTAGTTTTTGTTAACCTTTCTGCCATGTTTTGGTAGGATGTCTTTTCTTCTTGTTTCTAGTATCCATCCACCACCATTTTTCTTTAAAACATAGCTAACAACTTTCCAAAGTCCCCAGGAAGCCTTTTACAAGCCAATATCCTCAAAGTTTCAGTGTGCCATCAGTGCCCAAACTAATGAAAGTCATATATGTATATGATATATGATGAATGATGTATGAGATATATGTATTGACACATATGTATATAAGGCATATGTATATGATATATATGCATACACACATATACTATATATATATATATATTTATATATATATATATACACACACACATACATATATATGGTAAGTTTTGTCTCAGAATAGCCCATTTCCAGAATCTGTTTGCTTCTCTTACTCTGCTGCAAATGTTTGACACAGCCATCTTATCTGTAACCAGGTCATCATGGAAGAAGAGCTCTGGAAGGACAGGGTGGGTTTGCCTAATCCAGTCATCTCAGGTACTTGCTGATGTATCAGTTCACACTGCAATCACCTGAAGGCGCAACAAGGCAAGGCAGTGAATTCCAGGCCAGCCTGGGCTGCAGAGTTAAGACCTTATCTCAATCCATCACAGCTTGTGAGGCTACCTTTTCATGGCTTGTGACCCTGAAGGACGATCTCTCTCTCTCTCTCTCTCTCTCTCTCTCTCTCTCTCTCTCTCTCTCTCTCTCTGCTTGTTTTGGTCAGGGTGTGCACTGGGGTTGGGACCCAGAGCCTTGCGTGAGATGCTGCACTCCTGGAGCACACTGGAGAGAGTCCATCAGTCAGGAAGCATCTGAGTGAAAGACACAAAGTGGGGAGAAAGGGATAGAGGGTAAGCTTGTGACCCGGACATAGCTGTGGGCATCAGAGTCACCTTGAGGCCAGTGGCTGTTCTTGCTGTAGGTGGTGAGGGATCTGGGGTTGGGGGGCGGGGCGGCTAATGCAGAAAGGTCTGCACTCCACACAGTTAAGAGGCTTTTATTGATGGGGAAGTATGTGCTGTTGAGTTTGCCTCTTAGACTTTATAGAAATGGGGATGGAAGCCACACATGTAGGTACTAAAGGCACTGTACATGGCTCCTCCCCTCCCCAAATGACTATCCAGTAACTTCTTCCCTTAAGAGGGCCATTCATTACTCCACCAACCCAAGGGAGCACAAGGAGAGCAGAGAATGAGGAGACCAGGAAGGAGTCACTGTGGTCAAAGTTCCAGTGCAGGGCACAGTTTGATGGTTCTGGGTGCCATGTCTTCCAGGCTAAAGATGCTGAGTATGTATCTGTGATACAGGATGCTCTGGTGGGGCTGTCTTGGAAAAATCTGAGACATAGTTGAATGAAAACATAAAATAAAAAGAGAAGGACATGATCACTCCCAAAGTATAGGGAAGATTTTCATTGTGACGTAAGGGAGGAAGCAGGCAGTGTGTAGAGTCCAGGCTGGCCGTGACCCCAGGTTGGCTGCGGCCGTGGCTGCAGGGGAGGGAGAACAAAAGAATAAATCTGAAAGAAAGGAAGAAAGGAAGAAAGAAAGGAAGAAAGAAAGATTCATTCAGAATCAAGAGATTAGGAAAACACCCTAAACAAGAAAGTGTATTCAAATCATCATTAAACGTATGAAGAGACACTCAACATAATCACCAGAGAAAACATATTGGAAGTGGGATGCCATCCTACCCCTGCCCACGCATCATCAGAAAGGCCCAGGTAAGATGGCAGAGTGTGCCGGGTTGGTAAACCGTGGATATAACCAATAAAACCACTTTGCCAGACTCTGAGATAGCAGCAACAAAAGCTAGACATGTATACCCTACGATCTAGGCCTGGACAGTCAACAGGCATGTGCATGGCTCTAACGGGCACATGTTCCACTGTCCACAGCAGCCTGGGTTACGGCAGCTCTGAGCTGGACACTACCCAAGGGTCTATCCAACAGCAGCAGAGACAAATCTGTCCCAATGCTTTCAGATGGAACACTCTAAAGCAACGAAACGGCAAACAAACAGCTGTGTGCAAAATACATGCACGCCTCCCAAAGACAGCGGAGACCAGAGGAGACCAGAGACAAAGGGCACAAACTGGACTCTGCTCTAAATGACGTTCCAAGGCAGAGGCAGCTTTACTGGTCGGAAGCAGGACTGGGGGGACTGGAAAGGACTGTTGGAGTTCCTGGGGTGCTGGTCATGGTATTTCTTACATTGATTGCTGATTCCAGGGGTGTGGACATTCATCGGACTTAGGAGCTGGGAACTTCTCCATGTGCCCGTTGAGCCATCCCAAGTCTGGAACATTCCTCTGACACACAGCTTCCACTGGTTCTGGAAAACCAAAGCAACTGCAAAGATTTATTGCTTGTGTTGTTTATATTATGTTGTTTATATTATTCATGTGACTTATATTTTTATATGACTTACATTCATATTTATGTTATATCAGAAAGCTTACAGGCTGTGGGCCCAGCTCGTCCAACAATGACTGTCTGCTGGATGGTCCAAGAATCCAGTAATTGTTCAGTCCACAAGGCTGGCTGTCTCAGCTGGTCTTCAGAGGATGCTGGAATCCTGAAGCAGTAGGTTGTAATGCCAGTGATGGAATGGCCTTGCCAGTGAGAGGGAGAGCCAGCGAGCTTCCTTCTTCCATGGGCTACCAGCAGGTATGGCCCAGCTTGAGATAGATCTTCCCACCTCAAAAGATCTGGCTTAAAGGTATACCCTCCTACCTCAAAGGTACAGATTAAAAGTGGGTCTTCCAACTTCAAATGATTTAATTAAAAAAAAATAAAATACAATTCCTCACAGGTGTCCCCAGCCATTTTAGTTAACTCCAGATGGTGTCCAGTTGACAACTAAAACTAGCCTGTAGATGATGACTGCCATTTAGGGTCACCTGCCCCAGGGCTACTGTGGAGGCAAAGTATCTGCTTGTCCTGTATTTGACCTTAACACCATCCATTTATTCACACACGCAAGACTTCAGACCAGTTCTTAATCAAGCGCACGAAGGCCATAACTATTAGCCTGGACTGTCTGTAGGGTAGTGAGGGTATTCACACCTTGAAGTGTGTGTAGGGTGGTAAGGGGCTTCGCGGATTACCAGAGGGTCATGGGGCACTTTCCATATTTGTATCCCTGCCTGTGTGAATGGCTGCCGGTGCTTGTCCTAACCCTCCCACAGGTTGGCAGAGACCAAGGAAAAGAAAGGCTGCTTTAAGGACAAAATTAAGTGACTGGGGCGTACTGGGTAGACAAAATGAGGGTGAAGACACACAAAAGCCCAGGCTCCTTCCCAAAGTCAGACTGTGGGAGACAATACAAGGTAAAGGGTGAATGGCCGAAGAGGAGAGCCAGCCTTTGACTCTGTGTTTCTCCCAGACAGCACAGCACCCGCCCACCAGAGCTCTGGTCTTGATCATGTCTTTCCTTGTATGTGACTGTTGCATGTTTTTCTTAAAGCCACACATGTCTGAGGAGACTCCCGATCAGTTGCCTCAGATACCAAGAACACGAGCTTGTCGGATATGAAGGCACAAGAAATGGCGACCCCCACCGAGGGAACACAAGTGTATGCCACCCATAGGCTCCCAAGAGAGGACTGCTGCTTGGAAAGCCACTGTTCCCAACCTGATTGTGATGGAATTGTCCCTTGTGTTTCCTGTCTCTCTGCCCCCTTAGACAAAGTGATGGAGGAAAATGACTATCAATTCTCTTCAGGCAGAGACCTGGGTAGCAAGGACAGTCAGTCCCAGAGAGCCTGGGTCCAGGAGAAGTCATGGAAGCGTTGGAGTGGGAAGGTGAGTATCATAGACTAAGCAAAACTACAGTTATGAAGTAGCAATGAAAATAATATTATGGTTGTGGGTCACCACAACATTAGGGGCCATATTAAAGGGTCACAGCATTAGGAAGGTTAAGAACCACTGCTTTAACCATGAGTAGCTTCCATCCTGTGCCTCTGAACATTGAGGAAACCACAGGCTAGGGATTGGCTGGCGATTGGCTCTGTCCCGGCTGTGTGTGCTCTGCAGAATGAATGAGCAGGAGAGCTCTTTCTCCCTGTCAGATTTGCTGGCTGAGTGAAAAGGCACACCTGGCTGGCTAGCTTGTAAACTGAATGGCCACTTTCTCCTGACAGTGACCTGCTCAGAGAATGATTTACTGTCAGTCAGTTGCGTTTATAAAAATGACAATATTCCAGCTGATAACATTGATAGATGTGAAATTCGGTATCTGCAGGATAAAAGCCACCGGCACCACCGAGACTTTTGGCCGCCTGGCAAAGGCACAGTATGCTGACTGCAGCTAGATACCCTGAAGAACGTTTAAGGTCCACAGGGACAGCCGTAGCTTTGAACCCAACACTAGGTTCTGGGCAGATCCCAGGAAGAAATGCTATGGAAGAAACACTTGGCTTTGTGATTCTCAGATAGCCATGAGCTATGGGGGTCAGTCACTCAGGTCACGGAAGACAGACGTGGGCATTGAAGCTGTGACCCTGACTTCCTTAAAAAGCGTTCTCCGTGGTGTGCTGGTAAGTACCGTGAGGGGGTGGGGTCACCTTATATCTGCAGGTTTCAAAGTTCTTGGGGGTGAGTCAGCTGTTCCTAATACTTCTTACAAGGCAGCCTGAAGCACAGGTTAGGCAGTGGCAAGGCAGGTCATGGAGTGACTAACCAAGCTGCTGCCCTTGTGACCCAGGGACAACCAGGGAAGGAGCCGGGGTCCGCAGAAGTCTCTCACAGTTTGGCCCCCACAAAGTGCTGAGCTGGATCCCCCAGGCAGGTATGTTAGAGCTCTGATTTCACTTCTGGGTGTGAAGCATTGAATCTAGAGGCCCACCGATGCTGGGCCACACGCCCTTGCCTCTTAAACAAACTTCTCTTCAAGAATTTTGGTTTAGTAGGTGTGTGCTAGGGTGGAGACGAGAAGCCTAGTTTAACCACATCCGTGGGCGACTGCCGTGTGTAACCACATTTGGACATTTGGCTCTTTAGAGGCAACGACTACGGAGTCAAGGCTGCAGAGGAACCCGATCACCACCAGAAAGGCCTTTTCCTTCTTATCTTCCTCAGTCGAGCGGGCTCTCTACCTAAAGGGGTTGTGTACCCCTTCAAGATGTCCTTGTGTGTTTGTGTTAAAAATCACTTTTGAGATTGTATTCACTCATTTATTTTGTATGTGTGGATGTTTGGGGTGTCTGCGGACCACCTGCATGCAATGCACCCAAGGAGGCCAGAAGCGGATGTCACATCTCCTGGAATTGGAGTTACAGGAGTTTGAGCCACCATGTCCGAGTTGGGAATTGAACCTGGGCTCTCTGGAAGAGCAGCCAGGGCTCCTAACCCCTGAGCCACATCTCCATCCCCATGGTTTTAATCAGGGTTGCTGCTTATGTGAGAATGGATAAGAAATTACTTCCAGAGGCGTGGCCAAAAATGCCTCTCTGTCCCTCAGAAAACATTAGCTGCCTGTGGTTCCTCAGGGAGGGGTGGAGCCTCATGAGCTCCTGCCCCCTAGAAAGATGTTGATGGGCCCAGTTCTGTGGAGGTCTTGTATCAGTCACCATGTCTACCATGCATCATGAGTACAGTGGCAACAAATACCCCACCCTTCTTCCAGCCCTTCCTTTCTTACTGCTTCTTACTCCCTGGTGTGGCCTGAGCCCAAGATGTTCCATTTGGGACTGAGAACTCATCAATCACTCATTCTCAACACTTAGTGAGTGAGTCACTTACCCACTGCAGAAAGAAGCTTCACCAACCAAAGCTGAAAGCTGTCCTAACCTTGCGGGTGCAAGCATACGTATGTGTAGGTAGTTTAAGAGGCACGGCGCTGCCACATAGCGAAACAGTGGCAGTGGCTTCCCTTCTTGAGCCTAGGGTCTTCTTCCTGGCTACAGGTTTTTGACCAATTTTACAGCCCCAGACCTGAGTTTCCTCCTGTGCAGCAGACTGCAAGTCTACTCAGAAAGTGATTGTTACCCCCATACAGCTAAGTCACTGTGGCACCAATGGGCACATCTTCCTGGCAGGTCAGGAGAATACACTCAGTGCCCACAGACAGGGTAAGCTAACCAATGACTTTCCTCTCCCAGTGGTCTGTGTAACGTCTTCCAGCATGATGGGAGTTTTCAAATCCTCTCCAGTTTAATGTCTGTGTTCTAAAAATGAAGCCTGTGTTGTCTTGCCATCTAGTTCTGGTGGCCAACCAAAAACAGTCCTGCCAGCATTGTTTGCCATGTAGTTTCTTTTTTAAAAAGGATTTATTTATTTATTTATTTATTTATTTATTTATTTAAGCTGGGCAGTGATAGTGCATGCCTTTGGGAGGCAGAGGCAGGTGGATCTCTGTGAGTTCGAGGCTAGTCTGCTCTACAGAATGAGTTCTGTTCCCCACCAAAAGTTTTTTGTTCCTTCCTTCCTTCCTTCCTTCCTTCCCTCCCTCCTTCCTTCCTCCCTCTCTTTCATTTTGTTTGTGCATGTGAGTGCATGGTGTATGAGCACATATGTAGGGTGTGTGCGTCTGTGCATGTTTGCAAGGTGCAGAAGAGGGTGTCGGGTGTTGTTCTTTATTACTCAGTACCTGATTCTTTGAAGCAGGGTCTTTCTTTGAGGGAGACCAGGGCTAAAACCCAGCAAGCCTCAGTGACTTTGTCTCTCCATTATCCTCAGAGGTGGCACCATGGGTATTTGAATAGGTGTTTTGTTACAAGGGCTCTTAGCTACTAAGCCATCCCTGGTCCCATATTTGTATTCATTCTCTCTCTCTCTCTCTCTCTCTCTCTCTCTCTCTCTCTCTCTCTCTCTTTCTCTCTCCCCACAGGGTCTCCCTATGTAGCCCTGGCTGTCCTAAAACTCACAGTGTAGACCCAGGAGCTGGCCTTGAACTCAGAGAGCCACCTACCTCTGTCTGCCAAGTGCTGGGATTAAAGGTGTGCGTCATTAAGCCTGGTCCTCATTTGTGTTCTCTGTGATAGGCATTCTCTCTTGGGAGGGATGAAATCTCAAACCAGCTCTAATTTGCTGATGGTTAAATATGCTGAACCCGCCTCAAGTTTTAAGTGGTAAAAGGAGAGAGGGAGGAGGTTGAAAGGACAAAAGGAGGATGGAAGGGGAGAGGGAGGAGGGTGGAAGGGGAGAGGGAGGAGGATGGAAGGGGAGAGGGAGGAGGGTGGAAGGGGAGAGGGAGGAGGGTGGAAGGGGAGAGGGAGGAGGGTGGAAGGGGAGAGGGAGGAGGGTGGAAGGTGAAGAGAGCTGAAGAGACTCAGCAGTTAACAGCACTTGCTTTTGCAGAGGGCCAGAGTTTGGTTCCCAGCGCTCATGCAGCGGCTCACAGAAGTCTGCAGCTTCAGTTCCAGGGGATCTGACACCCTCTTCTGGCCTCCATAATCATCAGATATGCAAGTGGTGCACAGACATACATGCAGACAAAACCTCATGCCTACAATAAAGTAAAGTAATAATTGAAAAAAAAATTTTTTAAAGAAACTTTGAGGAAAGGAAGTTTCCACAGAGGACATGAAGGGACCCTAGGAATGACACTGTAAGGTCACTGTAACACAGGTTGAGAAAGCAACCTATACTGACCCTGACCCACCCTCCTCCCTCTCCCCTTCCACATTCCTCCTTCTCTTCCATTCACTTTTGGGCAATTTCCTCTGTCCTGTCAACATTAATGGTGGCCTTGTGGGAGCGGCATAGTCATCTTGTCTGACCCCTGTGATAGCACCCAGCGAAGAATCTTCCCTACCTCACACGAGGAGGCACATGTCCTGAGTTACGGCAAAATGGCGGCAGTAAAGAAAGTCCTTTATCCTGATCTGAAAGGTTGATGATGGTATGTGGGCCTTAGAAAGCACAGTGCTTGCCCTGTTTTCCTAATGCTGAGCAGAAAGGACAACCCTTCCTGAAGAGCACAGATAAGTGTTTCCTGGAAGAACATGGGTCTCCTTCCTGCAGGTTATTTTCAACATTCGCACAAGGAAACATAAAGATGGCTTACTACGGAATAACCACACATCTGCTGACACCAGGGCTGGCAGAGCCCTCCAATCAGTCCTCTTGAGAATGAAGGACGCTGACATACCAGCTTCATCCTAAAGAGACAGGAGCCAATTAACGAGAAATGAAGGCGTTCTCGTACAGAGTCCCGGGGCATGTCAGCTCCTTGTGACAAGGCCTTGCACAGAGGTGAGGGGACTCACGGCCCTGAGTGACTGGAGTGATTATGTGACAAAGGGAGCGTGTACTGTGCTGTCAGCACAACCACACCTCAGAGTCCTTCAGGGCCAGGCTGCTATTTTGCAATGTCTTCATCCTGCACGCTCCCTGGCATAAGCTAAGAATGCAGGGTCTATTTTCTCACCAGCTAATCGCTTGAGCTGTCCCACGGTGTATGAGAAGAGTACCCAAAAGAATCTGGATTTTATTCAGTGAGAGAGAATAAAGAGATTTCAAAGGTTTTGTGCATGGAAATGGGTCACATAAAATCAAAATTATCTGGGCCAACTTTGTGTTATAGGACAAAAAACTTAGCCTAAATGTACCGGTAAGATATTCATATTATATAATTTTGTATTATATAAATATTATATAAAGAGACTACAAGCTAGTGGGATGGATTAGCCTGGCATCGTGGCAACGACTTTAGGCCCAGCACTCTGAAGACAGAGGCAGGAGGATCTCTGAGTTTAGGTAAGTTAGTCTACACGGTGAGGTGAGTGGTTCCCAGATCGGTCAGTGCTGTGCAGTAAGACCTTGTCTTAAATAATAAAAATGATTCTGATGATGATGAAATAGAAGGCCAGCCAGCTGGGCATGGTGGCGTGCGAACACAATCCCAGCATGCAGCATTCTGGAAGATGAGGATCAAAAGCTGCAGACCATCCTAGGCTTGGAGTCTGTCTGTTGCAAAATGTCCCTCTTTGCATGAAACCACACGGGTTTATCACTTGTTTGTTTGTATTCTAGATTGAGGGTATATTTTAATTTTTAAACATATTTTATTAATCCTTTGATAACTGCATACACATATACCCTCCATTGTTCCTCTTTTTCTATCCTGAATCCCACTCCCTGCTAACTCTGTCTCCCTCCTTTAAGCCCACAGAATCCAATCTTGGCAGCCTATAGACTCATGGGCAGGAGCTATCCATTGGAGTGTGGACAGCCTATGTGGGGCTGTATTCTTAAGGAAAACTGGCTCTCCCTTCCCTAGAAGCCTTGGAATACCTATGGGTCCCCAGCTGGGGAAGTGGATGCTCAGAAGCCCATCCCCCACTCCGCTATGGAGTGTTAACTGGCTTGATCCTGTGCAGGTAGCCACAGCTACTGTGAGCTCATGACCACAGCGGTCCACTTGTCTCCAAACGACACAGGTTCTCTCCAGTGCTCCCTGAGCTCTGTCTCTTACCATCTTTTCACTCCTGTGATGGTCCCTGAGCCTTGGGCACGGAGCGTGTGGTGTAGATGCCCTGTAGATCCATGATGGGCAGTCCACTGACACCTTTTCTCTGAGCTTTGACTAGCTGAACTCCAGCACTGACTGCTGCACAAAGGGACTTCTCTGTTGAAGTCTGAAAGCTGTGGGGTAGAGACGTGCATTTGGAGGGTAGCATGATGCTACGTCCATTTAGCAAAATAATAGCAATCGGTTCACCTGGCTCCTGTAAGCTCCCCAGCCATGGGTTCTGGGCCAGCTTTATAATATCAGGCCTCCTCAGAAAGTAGTCGGTCACCCATACAACAGTCCCGCCACGGGCATGTCTTGCCACACTGGTCACAGTGTCCACGTCTGGGTGACTGTTAATGACCCCTCCTGCCCTCCAGAAGCTAAATCCTGAGTTTCGAATTCATCTATCCATGCCCTTGCTCATGAGGTATTTATTGAACACCTACTGTTTATTAGAAACTGCACTAGATGCTGGCCATCACAAAGATGGGTCGAATGTACTTTCTGCTTTGAAGTGTCTCTGGTCAAGAGAGGACACCTTGCAATTATCCTCGATCCAAACAGGCTTTAGATATTAGACAGGAGCAAAGAAAAATTCCAGCAAGTGACTTTGTAGGTGGATACTCTTAAGCTAAAGTGATGTGGAAAGACCAGCTGTGATCCCACCACTTGAGGCAAGGGTCTGAGACAGGAGGGTTAAGAGTTCCAGGATGCCTGCTCTACAGTGGGAGATACTGTTTCAAAATAGACGCATACACTGTAGCTGATTTTTAAAAAGACTTACTTATTTTTATTCTATATGTATTAGAACTTTACCTGCATGTGTTTATACACAGCGTGTGCATGCAGTTCCTTAAGAGGCCAGAAGAGGTCACTGAATCCCCTAGTCCTGGAGTTACAGATGGTTGTGAGCTATACCATGTGGGTGCTAGGAACCAAACTTGGGTTTTCTGCATGACATCAGGCATCTTAACTGCTGGACAGTCTCTCCACTTCCTGTTGTTTGGATACACCAGTTTAAGAGTTTGTAAGATAACACAGAAAAAATACTAACAACATGTAGCTAATGAAATGATGGAATTTTCTTTATTTTTCCTGCAATGATCACTTCTTATAGATTGCAAAGGAAGCCTGAGAATATACCCTGCTGTCTCTTGGGGCTGTGGGGTGGGGGTGGGGGTGGGGGTGGGGCGAGCATGGGCTTCCTGCCTGCCTCAGCCTCCTGTTCCATCTACTTCGCAGTGAGAAGGTAGTTTACTTTCAAAATTGTTTTACCAGAGAGGCAGGACAGAGCAGGCCAGTAATCCTCAGGAGGCCAGAGTGGAAGGATAGCCAGCCTTGGGTACACAGGGAGTCTCTTCTTGTTTGTTTGATATGCAGGAAATGCAATCCCTGACCTGGCTGCCTGACAGGCTCTGCCCTGAGCTGCCCCATATCCTCTGACTTCATTACTCCATCCCAGCATGGTTGATTTTAAAAACAGAATGTTAAGTGTTGGTCTCCGTTTTCTTTGCTGTATGAGACTGTTCTTATCATCTCTGTGTCCTCAGTCCTTTCAGGTAGTGTAGAAAGAGAAATGACAAGTTGCATGGGGGTGTGGGGAGTGCCCTACACATAGGCACAATAGAGTCTATAGGCCTAGCCAAGAGTGTTGCCTCCTCGAACACTGCCTGACCAGCAGCACCCTCTGTGTATCGTGGGTCTTGGTGGCTGAAGGCTGCTGAGACCCTCATGACCCCATCTACTTTCCTGATCAACCCCCAAATCTGTCTCTAGAGGGAAAAGATATTGGTTTATCTGTTCTCTTACCTAGTTAAGGGAAATTTTATAAAATAAAAAAAAAAATCAATAAAACTTTCTGGCAGGTGAAATTGCTTAGCAGGTTTTTTGTTTGTTTGTTTGTTTGTTTGTTTGTTTGTTTTAAAGCCAGCTGTATAAGCCTGAAACCCTGATGTCAATCCTCAGAAAGTACCGGATGCAGGGCCGTGTGCAGTAGGGCACGCCTTTAAGCCCAACACCTGAGAGGCAAAGGCAAGGGATCCCTGTGAGTCCCAGGTTAGCCATTGGGCTGCACATCCGGAACCCCAGCTCTAGGAAGCTTGCCCCCAGCTAGTACACAGCTGTACCAACTCTAGCATTGTCCTCTCCACCCTCTGCCCTGGTTTTCTCTCTCTGTCTCTCTCTTCCTCCTCCTTCTTCTCTCCCTTCCTCTCCACTCTGAAACAAATATAGTCTTCCATTGGTGATTTTTCTTTTCTGTCTGTTTTTTAAAAAACAAAAATTTCCCCTTTCTTTTCTTTTTCTTTGTTTGTTTTGTTGTTGTTGTTTTGAGACTGGGTTTCTCATTGTAGCCCTGGCTGACCTGGAACTCTCACTGTAAACCAGGCTGGCCTTAAATTCACAGAGATCCCCCTGCTTCTGCCTTCCAACTGTTGGAACTAAAAGCATGGGCCACCACGCCCATGGCTTTAAATTTTCTTTACAAAAAAAAAATAATTTTTTTTTCAAATGTGATTTTTTTTCCTGGAAAAGATATTTCTTTCAACTGTGACTATTGCCCATGCTCTTCAGATATTCTTCCTTCCTTCCTTCCTTTCTTTCTTTCTTTCTTTCTTCCTCCCTTTCTTTCTTTCTTTCTTTCTTTCTTTCTTTCTTTCTTCCTTTCTTCCTTTCTTCCTTTCATTTATATGAGTACACTGTCCCTGTCTTCAGACACACCAGATGAGGGCATCAGATCCCATTATAGATGGTTGTGAGCCACCATGTGGTTGCTGGGAATTGAACTCAGGACCTCTGGAAGAGCAGTCAGTGCTCTTAACCGCTGAGCCATCTCTCCAGCCCTCTTTAGATATTCTTAAATAGTTTCACTCTACAGGAAAATCTCTCTGAAAACTAACTATTCCAGAATCTTCTTGTCAGCCTGTTCCATTCCATCTTCTTCCAGATAATGAATTTACTGAGGAACTGAAGGTTCTCTGGTGGGCTGTGTGACAGGGGATGAAAACAAAACCTCTCTGAGCTGACAACATCCATCTGATAGGACCATTCCTACAATATAACACACATGGACTGAACACTAGCTGCTCCACCTGGGTCCTGCACTTGATGCTGAAGACCCACCAGTGGGCAAAATGTTCTCACTCTTCAGAAGGTCACTGTGCAATAAACGCATAAAGGTCTGTGTTAGCAATACACTAAGAAAGGACAGCTTTGACTCTGGGGTCTCAGAAGGAGCATCCAAGCTGAGCCTGAAGGATAAATAGAAACAGCTGGCTGGATAAACATAAGCAATGGTGCTTCCTTCCGTGGCAGAGTCCCTGCCTGGCACTCAAGAGGCTGTGGGTTCCATCCCCAGCATAGCAGAGAGCAATTGTCAGCTCTGCAGGTGAGCAGATGTCTGCAGTGCAGCAGCTGAGACTGGGGCATGGCTGAGAAGAACAGAAACTCAATGAAGGCTGGAGAGCAACCAGGGGACATGCTAGGTGACATTTGGTTTGATGCAGAGGGGATAGAACTCAGGTCCTCCCGCATAATAAATTAGAAACTCTTGCTGTTCATCTACGTACCTGCTTCTTTTTGACTTTTTAAATTTTGAGACAGGGTCTCCAAGGCTGGCCTTGACCCCG
The DNA here is from genome assembly GCF_011762505.2 of Arvicanthis niloticus. NCBI lineage: Eukaryota > Metazoa > Chordata > Mammalia > Rodentia > Muridae > Arvicanthis > Arvicanthis niloticus. The sequence goes on from NC_133432.1 coordinate 43,136,092, forward strand.
GTCTATGGTTCTCATAGACTTGGAATTTGAAATAACTTCAGCCTCAGCTTCCTGAGTAAAGAAACTTCTAATCTGGACTAGAGAGATGGCTCAGCAACTCATAGCACTGGCTGCTTTTGTAGAGGACCAGGGTTTAGTTCCCAGCACCCATATGGTGGTTCACAATTGTCTGTAACTCTAGTTCCAAGGGACCTAATGACTTCTGACTTTCATGGGGACTGCAGGTAAAACACACACACACACACACACACACACACACACACACACACACACACGTAAAATAAATCTTTTTTCCCCCTTCCTTTCTCCCTCTTGCTCCAGCCCCCACTCGCCCCGCCCCCCCCCCCAAATCATTTTTTAAAAAGCTTTTTATAACTTGCCCTGATGGATGTTTGTCAGGGATCCTTGTGGTAGCTCAGATGGTGACAGAGAGGCGGGCAGGCTTAGGAGCTGATGGGAAGTGGTATACACACCTGCTTGGTAACAATTGAAGGCACCAGAAGAAGCCAAGCATAGCGTGTCCTCTGAGCTCAGAGTAAATGGACAAGCCCACAAGCTGAGTGTGGGTTATGGGTAGCTGAGTGTCTGCCCCGATAAAGGGATCTGGAGAGTTTCGTGTTTTAACTTATGCATAGGATTGTTATGGGAAAACTGCTGGCCAGCTTTATCCCACGGAGACTGTTGAATGGATGAGACTGGTTTGATCCCAAGCTGGCAGAGTTTTACCACTTACAACTGTGGTTTTAAATTAATCTGCAGCCAGAGCCAAAGATTGCCCTCTGCTCTTTGCGGGCTCTTGGCCCTCGCTTTAGGCATACGTGGGTGAACGCGACAGTGGGGAAGGACGCAGCTGAGACTGCTCACTTGCAGACAAAGTCCAGACCCTTGTGGGAGCCTAACAATCTTGCTCGCTGTGCGGAACTCATTTACTCTCTCGTCCTAGCTCTGATCACTATTGCGGTCGTGCACCGGCAGGGGGCGCTGCGACTTCACCGTTTCGAAGCTGCTTCCAGGCACCGCTCCGGATCTCGGCCAACGAATAAAATGCATTCAGTGATCCTGCAAACCCAGGGTAAAAGCTGCCAACGCCCGCAGAGAGTTGCTGGGGACCCCGGAGCTGGACTTCCCCCAAGCTTTGGGACCTGTGAGCACAGCCCGACTCGCGCCTTGCCTGACACTCTGCCCTGAAGATTTTCCGAGAACAGAGGGATTGCTCTTTTACTTTCTACTGAGTTTTGACTCATCCCCCCGCCCCCCCACACCCCACACCCCGCATGCTGCAGATCAAGACAGTCAACTCACCCCCGCTCTTGACCACTCCAGCAAGCATCATCTGAGCAAACTGTCACTGGTGGGTTTAGAGTAACTGACCAAGACAGAGGAGCATGCACAATGCCC